>NW_028176738.1:0-10886 GCF_949987555.1 Borostomias antarcticus
GGATGTGTATGGAGTGTGTGTGTGTGTGTGAGTGTGTGTGTGTGTGTGTGCGCGCGCTCATATATCACCCCACCTTACACCGCATCCTGTCTCCCCTGTGCGGATATACACACACACACACATCCTAATAACACACAAACACACACACGCACCTAACCGCTAATACACACACACACACCCGACCATACATGGTCACACGCTCGACGTCAACATCTCCCCCACACCCCAGCTCCAACCGAGGATGTGATTCAGGAGTCAATAACACAGAACACACACACACACACACACACACGCATTAAACCTAAACATAAAAACCAGACAGCTGGAGCCATCGAGCCATAAGCCGGAGAGACGGGCTTCTTCAGATGGTCTCTCTAAAGCGCGGCTTTACGCCATCATCTGCTGCTGGGAGTAAAACCGCTCGCTCGCTCAGAACAGGCTGCCTGCCTTATAAGGGCATCTCTCTCTCTCTCGCTCTCTCTCTCTCTCTCTCCCCCTCTCTCTCTCTCTCTCTCCCTCTCTCGCTCCCTCTCTCTCGCTCTCTCTCTCTCCCGCTCCCTCTCTCTCGCTCCCTCTCTCTCTCTCTCTCCCTCCCTCTCTCGCTCTCTCTCCCTTTCTCGCTCTCCCTCTCTCTCGCTCTCTCTCCCTCTCTCACTCAAAGAAGGGGGGGAGCGAGGGGGAGGCAGACTGGTTTCAATTATGCGTGACAAAGACCAAATTAGGCACCTGGTAATTTCAATATGGCCGCGCTCCTCGCATTAATTCACCGGGATGCGTGGCTGGAGGAGCTCGATGGCGTGCATCCAGAGACTCGTTCGGTCGGTAGTTCACGCGACGTCTTGCTTCTGTTCGAACAGAAACATTCCGGGGTGTATTAAGACATGGAATAATTCCGGGAACGCCGGCGCGTTGCAAAAAAGGGAAGAGAAAAATGACAGAACGTTTTGACAGAAAACAACGGAACGTTTACAATCATTTTTGCTTTTCTGTTCTGGAAAAAATGAATCTTATTATTAACGAACTAGGGTTTCGTTCTGCTGGTCACACACGGAGGCAGTGGGAGGGCCAGAGGGTTGACCTGTCGATGGGTCAGTCAGTCACACACACGTAGCAGCTTCCTGGGACACATTATTGAGACGTTTCCTCTCAGTGACCAAGCGCTCAATCAATACATACTGATTACAGGGGTGGAGGAGGGACCAGCTAGCGAATCTGACACACACACACGCACGCACGCACGCACGCACGCACGCACGCAACGCACGCACGCACGCACGCACGCACGCACGCACGCACGCACGCACGCACGCACGCACGCACGCACGCACGCACGCACGCACGCACGCACGCACGCACGCACGCACGCACGCACGCACGCACGCACGCACGCACGCACGCACGCACACACACACACACACACACACACGCACACACACACACACACACGTAATGTAGAAGCATATTTCAAATGAAGGCTTGCAGGTTTTATGGGTAGTGAACCATCCTACGTCCAGATAATCTAGCACAGATAATCTAGCACAGATAATCTAGCACAGATAATCTAGCACAGATAAAATACAGTAGCACAGAGATTCTACCACAGAGGATCTAGCACAGAGAATCTAGCAGGAAGAATCTAGGACAGAGAATTTAACACAGATAATCTAGCACAGATGATCTAGCACAGAGGAACTAGCACAGATAATCTGGCAGGAAGATTCTAGAACAGATAATCTAGCACAGATAATCTAGCACAGCAAATCTAGCGGAGGATCTAGCACGGATAATCTAGAAGCGAATCTGGCACAGAGAATCTAGTACAGATAATCTAGTACAGATAATCTAGTACAGATAATCTAGTACAGAGGATCTAGTACAGATGATCTAGTACAGAGGATCTAGCATAGATAATCTAGTACTGGATGAGAAAAAAAGTAGGAATAAAGTAATTTGCCGTCTGATGAGAGTGGAGATTTAAATGTGGATTATTTGGACGAGATAGTGAAGCCCTGGTCCAAACATTCCCATCTCTCTTCACCTCTCTGGACACTGCATCTGAAAAGGGTGGAAAAAACACTGTGTGTGTGTGTGTGTGTGTGTGTGTGTGTGTGTGTGTGTGTGCGTGCGTGCGTGCGTGCGTGCGTGTGTGTGTTTTAAACCAGCCCTTTTTTCCATCTCCATGTATGGTCCTGCCCGGCTAGCTGGCTAACTGCTGTCTGCAGTGTGTGTGCAGAGCGTCCGCGGCTCCTCTACTGCTCCTCTACTCCTCTACTGCTCCTCTACTGCTCCTCTACTCCTCTACTGCTCCTCTACTCCTCTACTGCTCCTCTACTGCTGCTTTACTGCTCTACTGCTGCTCTACTGCTCCTCTACTGCTCCTCTACTGCTCCTCTACTACTGCTCTACTGCTCTACTGCTCCTCTACTGCTCCTCTACTGCTCCTCTACTGCTGCTCTACTGCTCTACTGCTGCTCTACTGCTCCTCTACTGCTCCTCTACTGCTGCTCTACTGCTCCTCTACTGCTCCTCTACTGCTCCTCTACTGCTCCTCTACTACTGCTCTACTGCTCTACTGCTCCTCTACTACTCCTCTACTGCTCCTCTACTGCTCCTCTACTGCTCTACTACTCCTCTACTGCTCCTCTACTGCTCTACTGCTCCTCTACTGCTGCTCTACTGCTCCTCTACTGCTCCTCTACTGCTCCTCTACTGCTCCTCTACTGCTGCTCCTCTACTGCTCCTCTACTGCTCCTCTACTGCTCCTCTACTGCTCTACTGCTCCTCTACTGCTGCTCTACTGCTCCTCTACTGCTCTACTGCTCCTCTACTGCTCCTCTACTGCTGCTCTACTGCTCCTCTACTACTCCTCTACTGCTCCTCTACTGCTCCTCTACTGCTCCTCTACTGCTCCTCTACTACTGCTCCTCTACTGCTCCTCTACTGCTCCTCTACTGCTCCTCTACTGCTGCTCTACTACTGCTCCTCTACTACTGCTCCTCTACTACTGCTCTACTGCTCCTCTACTGCTGCTCTACTGCTCCTCTACTGCTCCTCTACTGCTCCTCTACTGCTCCTCTACTACTGCTCCTCTACTGCTCCTCTACTGCTCCTCCTCTACTGCTCCTCTACTGCCCCTCTACTGCTCCTCTACTGCTGCTCTACTGCTCCTCTACTGCTCCTCCTCTACTGCTGCTCTACTGCTGCTCTACTGCTCCTCTACTACTCCTCTACTGCTCCTCTACTGCTCCTCTACTGCTCTACTGCTCCTCTACTGCTCCTCTACTGCTCCTCTACTGCTCCTCTACTGCTGCTCTACTGCTCTACTGCTGCTCCTCTACTGCTCCTCTACTCCTCCTCTACTGCTCCTCTACTGCTCCTCTACTCCTCCTCTACTGCTCCTCTACTGCTCCTCTACTGCTCCTCTACTCCTCCTCTACTGCTCCTCTACTGCTCCTCTACTGCTCCACTACTGCTCTACTGCTCCTCTACTACTCCTCTACTGCTCCTCTACTGCTCCTCTACTGCTCTACTGCTCCTCTACTGCTCTACTGCTCCTCTACTGCTCCTCTACTGCTCTACTGCTCCTCTACTGCTGCTCTACTGCTCCTCTACTGCTCCTCTACTACTCCTCTACTACTGCTCCTCTACTGCTCCTCTACTGCTGCTCTACTGCTCCTCTACTGCTCCTCTACTGCTCCTCTACTACTGCTCCTCTACTGCTCCTCTACTGCTGCTCTACTGCTGCTCTACTGCTCCTCTACTGCTCCTCTACTCCTCCTCTACTGCTGCTCTACTGCTCCTCTACTGCTCCTCTACTGCTCCTCTACTACTGCTCCTCTACTGCTGCTCTACTGCTGCTCTACTGCTCCTCTACTGCTGCTCTACTGCTCCTCTACTGCTCCTCTACTGCTCCTCTACTACTGCTCCTCTACTCCTCTACTGCTCCTCTACTGCTCCTCTACTGCTCCTCTACTGCTGCTCTACTGCTCCTCTACTACTCTACTCCTCTACTGCTCCTCTACTGCTCCTCTACTGCTCCTCTACTGCTGCTCCTCTGCTCCTCTACTGCTCCTCTACTGCTGCTCTACTGCTCCTCTACTGCTCTACTGCTCCTCTACTGCTCTACTGCTCCTCTACTGCTCCTCTACTCCTCTACTGCTCCTCTACTGCTCCTCTACTGCTCTACTGCTCCTCTACTACTCTACTGCTCCTCTACTGCTCCTCTACTGCTGCTCTACTGCTCCTCTACTGCTCCTCTACTGCTCCTCTACTGCTCCTCTACTACTCCTCTACTGCTCCTCTACTGCTGCTCTACTGCTGCTCTGCTCCTCTACTGCTGCTCTACTACTGATGCTCTACTGCTCCTCTACTGCTCCTCTACTACTGCTCCTCTACTGCTGCTCTTCTCCTCTACTACTGCTGCTGCTCTTCTACTCTGCTGCTGCTCTACTGCTGCTCTGCCCGCCTGGCGTCTGTAATCCATTGATCCGCCGAAGAAAGAAACGCTGACGGAGCCCTTTTCCCCGTCCCTAATCCCAGCGCTGCAAGTCTGGGGTAATAATCCTGGATTAGAGAGAGCAGCAGGGGGTCTCAGAGGGAGGTGTGTGTGTGTGTGTGTGTGTGTGTGTGTGTGTGAGGGGGGGGGGGGGGGGGGGATAAGGGGGGAACCTCGTACACAGCTGCGCCTCGGGCGCCGGTTTTCACGCCCGCGGCGTGAGACAAGGAGCCAATCCAATAACAGAGACAAACGCCGCCTGATGAGGCCATAAGCGGCGTCGCACCCCGGCGCCCCCGGCGCCGTTCCGCCCGCTTACGAGCGACACGTATTGTGGCGAAGGGGGGATATCAGCCGGATGACACGCGTGATATGGTCTTTCAGCGTGTCGGCGGTAACGAGCACTTTTTATTAAATTTTTTATTGATTGGGAGACGTCGGCCACCGGTGGTGTGACAATGACAGGCCACCGAGGGAATGTTTGAAGAATTCGGGTGGCCCTTTTTGTGTGAGCGAACGAAACTACATTTAATGTGAAGTAAACACTTCTTTATTTTAGCACCTGTGGAAGAATTGGCTGAGGTTGTTCAGGGACTAAATGAGTCAGAGCCCTGGCTTCCATGAGGGGGGTGGGGTGGGGGGGCGGACTGATGCATCATGGGTCTTATTAACACAGTTCTGTTGTGATTCAGACAAAGAACATTTGGAGAATACCCCTCAAGATGGAGAGAGACAGAGAGAGAGAGAGAGAGAGAGATACAGAGAGATAGATACAGAGAGATACAGAGAGATATACAGAGAGAGAGATACAGAGAGAGAGGGATACAGAGAGAGATACAGAGAGATACAGAGAGAGAGATACAGAGAGAGAGGGATACAGAGAGAGATACAGAGAGATACAGAGAGAGAGAGATACAGAGAGAGAGCTACAGAGAGAGAGAGAGAGCTACAGAGAGAGAGAGAGATATACAGAGAGAGATACAGAGAGAGAGATACAGAGAGAGAGAGAGAGAGAGAGAGGGATACAGAGAGAGAATGAGAGACAAAGTGAGATAGAAACAGAAAGAGAGACATACAGAAATCTCCGGCTGCCTGAGGGAATATTCCTATCAACAGGACCCACAAGAGAGAGACCACAATATCTCGGCTCAAAAACCCACAGATGACATTAGCCTGTGAGAGACCGCGGCTTCAGTATCACACGTCTCCCCAGATGATAGAGTCACCCCCCCGAGACTAACGCTAAGGGTATCAACAGCACCACAAGCTTTCTGGGAATGGAGGCGTCTACTGTATTAGCACAATCAATCAATCAATCAAAGCTTTATTTATATAGCTACAATCACAATCACACAATCAGACTTCCCTGAAGGAGTCTGCCTTGTGGAAAAATGGCTGATGCCACGGCCTTTCGCGTTAATCAAAACATTATTTTTCACTCCTGAAAAATCACGACAGATTTCTCTCAACGCGCGTAATTAAGTACCGAGCGATGCTCCTACGTTCCATCCTAGACCGATATGAAAACGTAAACGTGGCCGGAATGTTCCGCAGCGCGGCTAGCGCTCCGCACTCGGCTTACAGTAGCGCCTTACTGTACGGCCTCGCCATCTCCCCCGTCACCTGACGGCGTTAGCTGCCTGCTGGGCTCGCGAGGGACGGTGGCCTGCGTCACCGGCGGTGTCCCTGGGGTCAGCCGGGCCACCGAGACCCACGCGTTACCTCTTTATGGCGCCCTGTGACATCACTCTCTAGAAGGACAACGTTTCATCATCTTCTTCCTTTTCTCATTTCACACAGCGGAACACAGTTCTGTTCTACTCTACTCGTCTCTATTAAATGTTTTCTTTTCTAATATTTCTATTCTGTTCTGTTAACTGTCAACCTTGTGTTGAGCTACTGTTGAGAAACATGATTTTCCTTCTATCACTTTATAAAAATGAGGAGGTTTGAATCAGGGTATAAGAAGATGCTAATAACTATATTGTGTGGGTGGTATCAAATCACCATGGATACACTGACAGGTCGATAACAACACATTAAAATACACATCATCACCATAGCGACAGAGCTGTTGTGCATCCTTCTACAGTATGTAGTTTACATAAACCTGAAAGCTGAGGAAAAAAATGTAAAGACAATTCAATTCACTTTTAAAAAAACAACTTTATTGATAGTCCCCCAAGGGACGATGTGCTCTGGACAGATACGACAGCAGAGGGTCTAGTACAGTATCAGTTCCCATAATCCTTAGCTCAGGGTCGCCCAATAGAGCCCAGAGATTAGATCACATGTACAGTAAGGAGTGAATCACACTGTGGTGAAGGCTGTACTGTATATTTCATAATAGTAATATTACTATAATATAATAATAATAATAATAATAGTTTACTATCGTCACACTGGCCGTAAAATGGACTTTCACGTCTTTGAAGATGAAACATATCTTGCTTTGGGAGAAATAACTCAGACATGCATCAAGCCCAAATGACATCTTTCATATCGGAGGTTTTCATGTGACAAGCTAAAGAGGGGTTTGTACTGGGAGAAAAAACAGCCACATATTTTCCATCTCCAATTACATAAAGGCATAACGATTAGCGTCTTAGAAAAATAAATATTAAGCTGTCTTAGATTATGAATTTCCTTTCTCCCACATGCATGCACGCACACAAACAAACACACACACACAAACACACAAACAAAAAAACAAACACAAACAAACAAACACACAAACAAACACACACACACACACACACACAAACACACACACACACACACACACCAGAAAATGTAACTCAACATTTGCTGGATTGATTTAAACACCCCCATGTTTTTGCTTATTCGCGTGAAGCCCCTCAAGTTAATCTTTTGCTTGATATCAATATATTTCCGTCCAACGTTCAGGGTCCCCACCCACATACCATCTAGCGCTCGCCAGACAGGGAGAGGCCGGGAGAGCTAGTGCCGTCACGTTGAGGTGCCTCATGCACATCCCAGTGTGAAGAGACATCTATTTACGCCCGATTTGGATGTGGAACAGTCTAGAACACTCCCTACTAGGATAAAAGCTTTGGATAAAAGCGCTAAATGACTGTAATGTAATGTACTACGAAAACGAATGAGATGACATGTACTGTGATTAGATTTAGAAGGTCGTCTTACACCATACCATTCCTATAATGGAAACCAGCCATTCATGCATATTTCAAAACAATGAAATATGCATGAACATATCACAAATACATATCTATATGTTTTTAAAAGACGTTCCACTTTGATTCAGGGTGAGGTATATGTGTCAGATAGTCATGAGACGTTGGACATTGAAACACATTTTTGATCCGACGCGTTTAGGGTGTGGTCGCCACGTTTGGGGTGTGGTCGCCCCGAAATAAACCCTCTGTCCTAGACACGCTGTCTGAGAAGTGACTCGACTCTTTCCTAACGCAATTAAAAAAATCCAGAGATGTTCTTCATATGTCTATCAATGAGGCGGGCAGTCATGTGACTATATTCAATAAGTGCCCCCCCCCACCCCACCCCTCTTCTCTCCCTCTCTCAATGTTGTGAGAAGTACATAGATCATGTGACCAACTCAATAAGTAGAAGTGATTCATCTGCATCTCCGGCCCTCCATGGGTCATAAGTATGCCTATCTGAGCTAATCACATTGCAGTCTAAACTTAGCCCGCAAACAGGAACCTGCATTCAATAATTTGGCTTCAGATTGTGTGATGCGCTGTTCTTTAATACTATAGTGTGCCGTTGCTGTGTCATAAGCCTAAAACGTGGTCAGGTGATTGCCCCGTTTTGAGCGTAATAAAGATGGTATCTTGAAATGAATTTAATCAGGAAGCAACTGGAAACTATAACTTTTAGGCTACAGTATAAAATCCAACAATAGGATGTGAGCAGAGAAAGCCTCGGGCTTATGCGTTGGTTAGCTTAGCTTCCCCGTGACCATCCACTCCCTCTCAAGTATAAGTAAGCGTAGCTTCTCTATTACAAACCTCAAAGTACCTCAATTCAAAAAACCTCAATCTCAAGTATCAGCCTGACATCAGCTAGCTAGCTAGCATCAGTTAGCATTTCCCATTCACAGCCACCACCTAGCGCGCGCTGCTAGCTTAGCATTTCCCATCGACAACCACTCAAGCGCTCGCGCATCTGTTAGCTTAGCATTCCCCCATTAACAGCTAGTGTGAAGATCGTGGTGTGTGTCAGTGACAGTGGCAGGTCCATTAACACCTCCGCACCGCCCCCCCCCCCGCCCCCGTAAACAGCCCCGCCGGGGGTCCCTCTAATGGGCCGGGCTCATTCCCAGCCCAGCCTGCTCCAGGTGTGGAGGTCCGGACCCCTAATTGTTAATGAAGGGGCTGTAACCCTAGCGCACCCTCACGGCAGGGGGGGCGGTCCAGGCCCCCACACTGTCACTCACACAGCGGGGGGGGGGCAGGGGGAGGGAAGGGAAATTGGCTGTAATTCAACCAGGGGGAGGGGGGGGAGGAATACACCCATAGCTCACTCACGAAATCAAAATAAGATATAGAACGGAATATTCTCCTTATTGAGGTGGATCTTTAAGGCCATGATTTTGGCCCAAGAAAACCATCTTTTGGTCAAGATTAGGCATCATCTAAGATTGAAACTGAGCTGTGTGCAGCGTCCAACAGACAGGCGGAGAAATGCAGAAACAGACAGCCGATGTCACACAGGTGCAAGGCGGGGGGGAGAGAAAAAAAACAAACATTCGTTACAATACACACACTCACGGATTAACAGCTGGTAAAATAAAACGACGAGCGACGTAACTGCGTTCTGTGTCTCCTTGCCAACGCAAACACCCAGCCCCCCAGACAGAAAGTGTTTTGTTTGGGTGTGGCGGAGGTGACGCTCGCGTGCCAAGAGGCTAAAAAAGTATGGCGGTAGCCTGAGGTGGCCTCCGCGCTGCCAGTTACGCTCGACTTCCACCCGCGTTTGAGATGGAGCGCTCACAGTTACACCACAGATCTTATCGTTTTGAGAGAGATGCTTTTTCATCCAACCCTCTTTCTCTGACACGCAGCACAAAGCACCAAAAGCAGGGAGGGAGAGAGAGAGAGAGAGAGAGAGGGAGAGAGAGAGAGGGAGGGAGGGAGAGAGAGAGAGAGAGAGGGAGAGGGAGAGGGAGAGAGAGAGAGAGGGAGAGAGAGAGAGAGAGGAAGAGAGGGAGAGGGAGAGAGGGAGAGAGAGAGAGAGAGAGAGAGAGAGAGGGAGAGAGAGAGAGAGAGAGAGAGAGAGAGAGAGAGAGGGAGAGAGAGAGAGGGAGAGAGAGAGAGGGAGGGAGAGAGAGAGAGGGAGAGAGAGAGAGAGAGAGAGAGAGAGAAGAAAGAGATAGAGAGGGGGGCGGTGGGTGCTGTGGCTCAAAACGACACATCTCACATGTTCTTTCCTGTGTATAATTCTTCAATCTCCCTCCGTACCGTCGCTGTTCTGTTTATAAACAAGAGGCCGATGTTCTCAAAGGACACACACACACACACACACACACACACACACACACACACACGCTGGAGAGGGGAATAATGAGAAGTGGCGTTTTATTCATTTATGTATTTATTGTCATTTTCCCTTTATCTTGTTTTCTGCTCTTGAAACGCATTAGCCCATAGAGGGGCTATCAATCAGTGAGTAATGGTCTATAATTGCAGTCAACCCCCTCCTCCTCCTCCTCCTCCTCCTCCTCCTCCTCCTCCTCCTCCTCCTCCTCCTCCTCATACCAGGGGGGTGGAGGGTGGGCTAGGATAGGCTCCACCATGCAGCAATGGCTGCCAATGATGGGCGAGTGGTGATCTCATGATTTTGGCTTGCGATCAACTCCTGTTCATTTTCTCATTCGTTCACTATGTTTATCCGTTTTTCTTTTTCAAACTCCATCTTGAATTTTTTTTTTTTTTTTTTTTAACTCCATCTTAATTTAAGATTCACTTCGGAGTGATTTGTTTACAGTCGTCGGGCTGATTTGTCAGTCGTTACCGGTGGTTTCAGGAGCCGCTGAGGTGAAAACAGCACGTGGACGCGATTTCAAACCAAGTTTGATCGTTTTCTTACTCATTTGACGTCAACGATTGTGCCAATAGGCTGGACCAGAGTGCCCGAGTGAACTCACACACAAAAAGGGGGAATTCAAGCCAATCTGGCAACCACGCTTTAAGCGTTCCTTCCACTCTAAAAGACATAACCACCTGACAAAGTCTGACGCCTCCCACACAGCTGCCCTCGACAGTTTATTTCCCGCACGTGCAAACGTCCTCACACAAGCGCCCACAACAAACAACAACTCGACGATTAGACAGTTTGAAGATCGCTGAGGGTTCGACTCCAGGAACAAAACCTGCTGTTCGCTACC
>NW_028176737.1:0-2500 GCF_949987555.1 Borostomias antarcticus
AGTGAATCCGCGGGTCTGAGATCAGTCTGTCTGACCGCCGGACGCTACGGCTCCCGGCCGGCGCTCATAGCGGCTGTCCCGGGTCAGCGTGACTCACCATGAACATGCGGCTCCACTGAGGGTCATTGAGCGTGGCCTCCATCATGAACAGCTCCACGGTCTGGGAGGGGTGACGGGTCAGGAACTTGATCAGGGGCTCCCTGAACGGACCTACCAGCCTGGGGGAGGAGGGGGAGGGGCTTAACACACACACACGCCCTATACACACACACACAGCCTATACACACACATACCCAACAACACACACGGCATATACACACACACACAGCCTATACACATACACACAGCCTATACACACACACACCCAACAACACACACGGCCTATAAACACACACACACAGCCTATACACACACACACCCAACAACACACACGGCCTATAAACACAGCCTATACACATACACACACACCCTACAACACACACAGCCTATACACACACACACACAGCTATCACACACACACATCCTACAACACACACACAGCCTATACACACACACCCACACAACAACACATACGGTCTATACACACACACAGCCTATACACACACACACACACACACACCCTACAACACACACAGCCTATACACACACACACACACCCTACAACACACACAGCCTATACACACACACACACACCCAACACACACACACTCAACAACACACACAGCCTATACACACACACATCCTACAACACACACACACCATCCTACAACACACACAGCCTATACACACACACACACACCCAACAACACACACAGCTATACACACACACAGCCTATACACACACACACACACACACACACACCCAACAACACACACAGCCTATACACACAACACACTCAACAACACACAGCCTATACACACACACACATCCTACAACACCCACACACATCCTACAACACACACAGCCTTTACACACACACACACACCCAACAACACACACAGCCTATACACACACACACCCTACAACACACACACACACCCAACAACACACACAGCCTATACATACTGTACACAACACACACACACACACACACACACACACACACACACACACACCTCTATGAGCATGGCCCTCTCAGTCTTCATGACCACCTCCAGCAGAGGTTTGACCAGCGTCTGAGGGGCCGCTGGGATCAGATGGAACAGGTTGATGATGGCAGAACAGATCTTCATCTCCTACGGGGGGGGAGATAGAGAGAGATAGAGGTGGAGATGAGGGGGAAAGATGGAGAGAGAGAGAGAGAGAGGAAGTAGAGAGTGTTAACCTCACTTTAGCCCCCCCCCCAGTCTAGGACCTACAGACAGGACAGACAGACAGGCCGGCCAGCACTGTGGAGAGACAGAGTGGGTCTCAGTTACAAAACCGAGGCTATATTTGGGACGCGAATAAAGATGAGAAATAGTGCCATCGTCTTGGTTACGGGACATTTTCACGGTCACGGTAAACAACGCTACATCCGGCAGAATCTCTCCGTCTAATGATGCTCAGGATCCAGCAGCAGCGCGGCGATGAGGAACTAAGGAGCTAACGGGGGCCGTGACGAGTCGAAAATGGGAGTTAAATGACAGTAATGGGGGGAAGGGGCTGTGATTAAGGACGCCCGGGGTTAGGTTAGGTTTTGGGCCGGGGGAGAACATCTCGGGGAACCACACACTGATGTGAACACGGAACACACAGAGAGACAGAGCAACTCCACCACCACTACTACTACCACCACAACGGTTAGACTAGGGGGGTTCAACCACACAACAGCCAGTGATGGGGGGGGGTCACCACCGGGGGGGGAGGGGAGAGGGGGGTGGGGGCGCCGCCTCGGGCCCAGTCTCACCTCCACGCCTTCCAATGCAGGCTGCGCCGGAAACGGGGGAGGGGGGGGGAGACCAACGGGGAAAGATTCGTCAAAAGCAGCTTGCGGTGTAGGCAGGTGTGTGTGTGTGTGTGTGTGTGTGTGCGTGCGCGCAATTTGGGCATGTGAATGAGGGGGGGGGGGTGTTGGATGGATGAAGGTGTGTGTGTGTGTGTGTGTGGTGTGTGTGTGTGTGTGTGTGTGTGCACGTTATCGTGACGTTTGAAATGGCATTTTTCAACATAACAATGACTTCATATCCCGTCTTCTGAATCTGATACAGCCTCCGATCCCTCAAAAGGCATTCTTCCCTCCTTCCTCCTCCTACCTCTCTCTCTCCCCATCCCCTCATCCCTCTCCTCCCCCCTCCTCCCCCCTCTGCGTGGCCTGGGGACCCCGGTCTCATCGAGGGCCCGGGCCCTGCTGTCAGTGTGTTAGGAAGGGAGGAGGAACAGAGGGCCAATTTACATCTCATTACTCCTGCCTCTCAGCAGAGCTGAGGGAAGAAAGGAGAGAGAGAGAGAGAGAGAGAGAGAGAGAGAGAGAGGGGGAGAGAGGGAGAGAGAGACAGAGAGAGACGGATGGAGAGAGGG
>NW_028176737.1:5000-12686 GCF_949987555.1 Borostomias antarcticus
TGTTGGCCCGGTCGAGAAGAAAGGATGAGGAGAGAGAGAGAACGGAGGGAGAGATGAGGAGAGAGAGAGGAGGGAGAGATGAGGAGAGAGAGAGAACGGAGGGAGAGATGAGGAGAGAGAGAGAACAGAGGGAGAAATGAGGAGGGAGAGATAATGGAGGGAGAGATGAGGAGAGAGAGAATGGAGGGAGAGATGAGGAGAGAGAGAGAATGGAGGGAGAGATGAGGAGAGAGAGAGGAGGGAGAGATGAGGAGAGAGAGAGAACAGAGGGAGAAATGAGGAGGGAGAGAGAATGGAGGGAGAGATGAGGAGAGAGAGAATGGAGGGAGAGATGAGGAGAGAGAGAATGGAGGGAGAGATGAGGAGAGAGAGAATGGAGGGAGAGATGAGGAGAGAGAGAGAACGGAGGGAGAGATGAGGAGAGAGAGAGGAGGGAGAGATGAGGAGGGAGAGATGAGGAGAGAGAGAACGGAGGGAGAGACGGAGGAGAAGAACGAGTGCAGAGGGTTAGAGGAAGGACAAACAGAGGAATGGATGAAGGGGAGAGAGTGATGGAGGAAGTATAGAAGACGGGAAGAAGGGAGGAGCAGAAATGAGGAATGTGAAGAGGGCAAAAAAACAAACGAGGATAGTCATAAATACAATGACGGCCGGAGTGTGTGTGTGTGTGTGTGAGTGTGTGTGTGTGTGCGTGTGCGTGTGTGTGTGTGTGTGTGCGTGTGTGCAGGTGCATCCCAAAAAGTTTTAATATTGTGAAAAAGTTCATTATTTTCGATAATTTAATTCAAAAAGTTAAACTTTCATGTATTCTGGAACCATTACACAAAGTGAAATATGTCAAGCCTTTTTTGTTTTAATCTTTATGATTGTACAGTATGTTAATTTATACACTTAATACTTGTTGGGGGCTCCTTTGCAATTACTGCATCAGCGTGGAGCGTGACATGGAGGCAATCAGCCTTGAAATATTTCACTTCATGTGTAATGAATCTATAATATGAATTCAAAAAGTTTCACTTTTTGAATTAAATTAGGGAAAATAATGAACTTTCCACAATATTCAAATTTTCTGAGATGCGCTTGCATGTGCGTGTGTGTGAAAGTGTGAGCGAGAGTGTATGTGCGTGTCTGTGCGTGTGTGTGAGAGAGAGTGTGTCGGTGTGAGTGAGAGTGTCTGTGCGTGTATGTGTGTGAGAGAGAGTGTGTCAGTGTGAGTGAGAGTGTATGCGCGTCTGTGCGTGTGTATGCGTGTGTGTGAGAGTGTGTCGGTGTGAGTGAGAGTGTATGTGCGTGTGTGTGTGTATGTGTGTGTGTGTGTGCATGTGTGTGTGTATGTGAGAGTGTGTCGGTGTGAGTGAGAGTGTGTCGGTGTGAGTGAGAGTGTGTGTGTGTGTGTGTATGTGTGTGTGTGTGTGCGTGTGTGTGTGTATGTGAGAGTGTGTCGGTGTGAGTGAGAGTGTGTCGGTGTGAGTGAGAGTGTATGTGCGTGTGTGCGTGCGTGCGTGTGCGTGTGTACAGACCTTCCTCATGCAGGCCTCGCCGGCCTCCTGCAGCTCACTGTTGGTGGAGTTGAGAGCCTTGAACAGGGCAGCTATGATCTTCTCTCTGGACTGGGGCAGGTAGTTACAGGCTGCCAGGGCGTCTGGGGAGAGAGGGGTAATTACTTCATAGCACTCCCTTTTCTTACAGATGGGGAGAGAGAGAGAGAGAGAGAGAGAGAGAGAGAGAGAGAGAGAGAGAGAGAGAGAGAGAGCCCAGGAAAGAGAAATTGTCTTGCACTATTTCTGATATAGGCACTCAATCAAGGTGTCAACCCAAACTAAGGCATACACCATTTTTCCCCGTTGATGAAACTGGGAATAAACAACTACGTTTTGTAGTCCGTTGGTGGACAGACACTGCGTTACTGGGGGTGGAAAACTACAAGTCCCATGTACTCACTGAGGGCAGCGATGCGCAGCGGCACCAGCGAGGGCAGGCTCTTGTAGCAGGGCAGCTTCATCAGGGCGGCGTCCTCGGCCTCACACAGGTTCAACAGCTGGAGACACACACGGACCGTCAACACTGCGGGCTGAAACTACGTCTGTATACACGGTGAATGGACTGCGCTCGTATATAGCACACTTCCGGGGGGGGGGGGGGAGTATGGTAACACTCCGTGGTCCCGACAGCGTCAGTCTCACGCACACCCCTCCAAATAAAGCGCTACCAAGCTTTTATCCAAAGCCTGGCCTCTAATTCACCCATTCACACACACATTCACGCAGCAATGGCGGCAGCTGCAGTGCAAGGTGCTATTCTGCTCATTGGGAGAAATTTGGGGTTCAGCGTCTTGCCCAGGGACACTTCGACGTGTGGAGAGGAGGAGGCGGGATTCGAACCGCCGACCCAACGATCGCTGGACGACCCGCTCTACCTCCTGAGCCACAGGCGCCCCGACACAACTCAATGCAAAACTGACCCGTCTTAAGAACCAGACCAAATCCCGGTCGTCCGCAGATCACGGCGGCCGAACCCCCGAGCGCTCACCTCTGTGTAGAAGACCTTGTGCTCCATGACGTTGAGGTCCATGGTGAAGAGGCGCGGCTGCAGCGTGGTGCAGAAGGTGTTCCCCTCCATCAGGCCGATCTGGGCGTTGGCCGGCTGGTGGCGCAGCAGGTGCTTCTTGGGCGGAACCATGTCCTGCAAGACCTGAGGGGGGGGGGACAGGAGAGGAGGCGACACCTTTATACCCTCTCATCATAACCCTCCGCGGCGGCGGCCCTGGTTAAGGACACTCCCACCGTGAGCTTATGCTGCGTTCAAGTGCACCTCGGAAATATCGGATTCACCGGTCGGAGACTCTGATATCATTGTTATTCCTGAATTTCCCACTCGTAACTACGGTAAATACAGTATTTCAAATATTTTCCGGGAGCTTGCTCGATCGTCTCGTTGAGAGAGGTCAGGGAAGAATTTTTACAGCTCACTTTTCTGGCCCCCGGGTGAAACCTCTGGACTATGTAGGGGTGGGACCAATGCCCCCCCCGCATTGCTCTCTGTAAAGCACATTGTGTTGCCTCTGTGTATGAAATGCGCTACACAAATAAAGTTTGATTTGATTTCAGAGTGCACTGGAACACAGCATCAGACCCACGATGGTAACGGCCCGATGACGCCCCGCCCCCGGCGCCGCCCGCTCCGCCCTGCGGACCCACCTCCTTGTGCGGCTCCATGATGATGGTGACGCTCTTGCCGGTGACCTGGGCCAGCACCTGCAGGGAGTGCATGGCCTGCTTGCGGACGGTGGAGTTGGGGGAGGTGACCTCGCGGACCAGGTCGTGGGTCACCATGTGGAAGGACTTATCCTGGGCGGCCAGCAGCTCCTCGCCGCGCTCCTCCTCCTTCAGGGGCGTGGCGCAGCGCACCAGCAGCTGCTCCAGCGTCGTCTTCGCCATGGCCACCGCCCCGTTGGACACCTGGGGAGGGGGGCGTGACATTTTGAGAAACGTACAGACTCGCACAGAGACAAGTTTCGTCCCGCGCGTTAACAAAATCTGTTGGCGTGTTGTACTGTAGGTTTGCCGTGTACTTCTAGCATCTGATGATTGCGGCAGAATCTGTATTCAGCTCTCCCCGGTAGATGAAACATTTCATCATTCGTATTCTGTGACAGACTGCTGCCTGGGTGTCTGAGGGTTTTTGACCGAGCTAATTAACAGGTCGCAGCCTGAAATACCTCTTGAAGTCCGCTCGTCTGTGATTAGACTACTCTACTGGCACGCAAGACAGATCCGCACGCCCGCCGTCTCTCTCTGGCAGGTCTTACCTGGCCGGAGGACCAGTCCTGGGGCCTGGCTGGCAGAGTGCCTGGTTCTCGTGTGTAAGGTGGACACCCTCTCCTAACGACACCTCTCTCTCATGTGTGTAAATGGAGAGAACGCCCCCCCCCGTCTCCCTGTCTCCAGGAAAAGGGCTGGCAGGGAACCGCCGGGGGTCCTTCTCCTCATCCTCACCTCTTCTTCCTCACCTGTGTTCTAGGATTGGTTGAAAGATGACTGGCTGGGCTCTAGCTCTCCTAGGATTGGTTGAAAGACGGGGTCACATGACTGGCTAGGCTCTAGCTCTCCTAGGATTGGCTGAAAGATGAGGTCACATGATTGGCTGGGCTCTTGCTCTCATGGGATTGGTTGAAAAATGTGTAGACTATAGTTTTTCCATTGTGTGTGTGTGTGTGTGTGTGTGTGTGTGTGTGTGTGTGTGTGGTGTGTGTGTGTGTGTGTGTGTGTGTGTGTGTGTGTGTCCGGCACCTCTCCAGTGAGGTCCATCATGACGAAGAGCAGGGCCTTGAGGAAGGTGAGCTGGTTCTGCAGGACCCAGATGAGTGGCAGACGCTCCATGAGGAACTTGATGGACACCACGCCCCCCAGCTTGGCGTACCAGGCCTGCTCGTAGCAGCACGCGCACAGGCGCTCCACGATGTAGGAGAAGAGGGGAGCTGGCAGGCCTGTGGAGGAGGAGGAGAGGGAGGAGAGGGGAGGGAGGAGAGAGAGGAGAAAGGAGCAGAGAGGGAGGTAGCGGCAGAAAAAAAAAGAAGCAGCGAGTCAACAAAGTCAAAACTTTCACAGACCACTGGCCGGCCAAAAATAAAAGTCCGCCAATCTAATTTAAAAAGAAAACCAAGGACGACCTTCTAAAACTACAGAACTCTTTGCCAAGTTGCGGTATTGCTGAACGCGAGAAGGGAGGGCATGAAGTGAATCGATAAATATGGAATATTTGCACATAAACCGTTAGCGAACCATATCTGAGTGGCCCAGCGTGCGACGGTGGAGTCCAGCAGCGGCGCCATGTGTTATTCAACAAAGTGACCTTTCCTTTTCGCCTCGACCCCCCCGGTTCACTGATACAAATGAATTCTGATCCCGAGACAAGAAATTTAATCACCAAGTGACTGATCACACCTCTCTACCCACCCTACCTCCATCTCATCCATCACCCTGCTCTCCCCCTCCTCCTCTCCCCTAGTGTCCCCCCCCCCCTCGTCCCCCCTAACCCCCCTACCCACCCACACACATACCCCCGGGTCCTCACCCTCTCCTTGGAGCCCAGGATGATGCTTGCCACGTCGAAGATGACGGCCAGGGCCACCTCGCCGATCTTGCACAGCTCCTTCTCCTCGTGCACAGCTCCTTCTCCTCGTAGGCCATGCAGATGGCGATGGCGTCGATCAGCACCAGCGGGTCCATGCCCTTGGAGCCGTTCTCCTCGCTGTGGAACATGGCGGTGCTGGGCTGGCTGCCCAGCTGGTAGCACGGCAACAGGAACGGACCTGGGGAGAGAAAAGAGAAAATGGCGGCGATGTAGGCGTTGTGCAGAACTGGCGTGAGGAGGAGGGGGGGGGGGGGGGGGGGTATGGTAACACTCCGTGGTCGCGACAGCGTCAGTCTTACGCGCACCCCCTCGGAATAAAGCGCTACCAAAGACATATAAAAGTAAACAAATAAAAAGGAAAGAGAAGTGAAAGGAGGAGGAGAAGAGGAGAGCGAAAGTGGAGGATAGGAGGAGAAAGAGAGAGGAGGCGGAGCTCCGGCGGCGCCCCGCCCCCCCCCTCACCACACTGCTGGGCCACGGCCACCATGGTGTAATGGCGGATCAGGCTGGCCACGAAGGGCAGGGCGCTGGGCCGCAGGTCCTTGATCACGGCCGACATGAAGGCCCCGGTCAGCGCCTGCTCGAACGTCCGGCGCGCCGGCGTGTCCTGGGCCTTGTACCGGTGGGAGATGACCACGCTGGGGATCCACTTCTCCGTGAAGCTGGGGGGGGGGACACCACACACACACACACACGCACACACACACACACACACGCACGCACGCACACACAGGAACACACACACGGGAACAGCAACCGCATTAATATTGTGGTGATATTCTAATGGTCATTAATCATGGTCTGGCCTGTCAGACAGCGGCCTGTTGTAAGGTCTTTTGTTTTGGGTCTGAGCTGCTATAGTAGCTGACAGTTGGAAATGTCTCCGGCTATTGACTCCACTTCCTGTGTCGGTGGTTCCGGAGGCCTGGGGGGTGGGGTGTGTGTGTGTGTGAGTGTGTGTTGGGGGGTAGCTAGTGCTTTGTGCTCATCTTCCCATTTCTCTACAACTACCGCCCCCCCCCCCTCATCTTCCTCTGTGGTGTTGCTGTTTTTCAGCCCTGATGGCTGCCGGGGGGGGGGGGGGGGGTGGATGTGTGTGTGAGTGTGTGAGAGTGTGTGTGTGATGGAGGATCTGCTTGCTCCGTGCTTGAGCTTGTGTTTTATAATGCCACCTGCCAGCGGCAGCCCTGATGGATCGCTGCATTTCATTATCACCATTTAAAAGACTTCAATCTGAGAGAGGCAGGCGAGAGGGGGAGGAGAGGAGGAGGAGAGGGTGGAGGAGAGGAGGAGGAGGAGGAGGAGGAGGAGGAGAGGGAGGAGGAGAGGAGGGGGAGGAGAGGAGGAGGAGAGGGTGGAGGAGAGGAGGGGGAGGAGAGGAGGAGGAGGAGGAGAGGGAGGAGGAGGAGAGGGTGGAGGAGAGGAGGGGGAGTAACTCAGAGCACTCCGTTCTCCTGCCCTGGCGTCTGGAGATATTAAGAAAGAGAGCCCTCCACACTGACACACCCACCCACGTACCCCACGGAGAGAGGGAGAGAGAGAGAGAGAGAGAGAGAGAGAGAGAGAGAGAGAGGATGAAGGGAGGCGGAGACAGAATGAAGTGAGGAAAAGAATGAGAGATGAAGAAAGAAAAGAGGATGAAGGGAGAGAGAAAATAGAGAGAGAAAGATGGAGAAGAGAGAGAAGGCAGGGGGGGAGGAAGAGGAGGAGAGAAACCACTGAGAAGAGAGAGAGAGAGAGAGAGAAGGCAGGGGGAGGAGGAAGAGGAGGAGGAGGAGGAGGAGGAGAGAAACCACTGAGAAGAGAGAGAGAGAGAGAGAGAAGGCAGGGGGAGGAGGAAGAGGAGGAGGAAGAGGAGGAGGAGAGAAACCACTGAGAAGAGAGAGAGAGAGAGAAGGCAGGGGGAGGAGGAAGAGGAGGAGGAGGAGGAGGAGGAGAGAAACCACTGAGAAGAGAGAGAGAGAGAGAAGGCAGGGGGGGAGGAGGAAGAGGAGGAGGAAGAGGAGGAGGAGAGAAACCACTGAGAAGAGAGAGAGAAGGCAGGGGGAGGAGGAGGAAGAGGAGGAGGAGAGAAACCACTGAGAAGAGAGAGAGAGAGAAGGCAGGGGGGGGAGGATGAAGAGGAGGAGGAGGAGGAGGAGGAGGAGGAGGAGGAGAGAAACCACTGAGGAGAGAGAGAAAGAGAGAGAGAGAGAAGGCAGGGGGAGAGGAAGAGGAGGAGGAGGAGGAGGAGGAGGAGAGAAACCACTGAGAAGAGAGAGGTCGTCATGAATCAAGACGCCTGACAGAATTGGGCGGCGAGCGCAGCCCTCAGTCATAACTGACACACTTCATTATCTCTGCCGGAGTGTGTGTGTGTGTGTGTGTGTGTGTGTGTGTGTGTGTGTGTCAAGCAGGGACAGAAAGAAGTGTAAACAGACAGTGTAAAAGTCAATTAGCCCCTCTGCCTGAGGATCAATCCCTCGCAGTGAGAACCGTGTGTGTGTGTGTGTGTGTGTGTGTGTGTGTGTGTGTGTGTGTGTGTGTGAGAGAGAGTAATTAGCTGCACTGACA